>NC_056738.1:343302945-343312945 GCF_019279795.1 Protopterus annectens | reverse complement strand
CTCTTACTGCTTACCTTGTTTAGGCCCAGACCACGACGTAGCAGCTTGTTTAGCCTGTGCTTCTTTCAACCGACGAACGCTTAGGCGTCGGTCGGAGTTTGCTGAACAGTTTTTCGGCTCAGATTTTGCATACATAATGCCGTCGGATCCTCCGACTACTCAAATTGTAAAGAAACGCAAAGAAAAGGACCGACACTCGCGGTCCACGGTTTCGGCCGAAACCACGGTTAAGCAAACCGCGAGTGTCTCGGTTTCGGCCGAAACCGAGCAAACGGTTCAATCTACAGCCGAATCCTTGACTACTACCGAGGCCCCTTCTACCCTAGTTGAATCGGCCTCTGAAGTTTTACCTACTACTGTGGTTTCACAAGAATTATCGGACACCATCCCTTTGGATGTTTCTACTCCAGCACGTGGTGCTGCTAGGCCCCCTGCAGCCATGTCTATAAAGGCCTTTGCCAGGGCTAAAGCAGCCAAAGCTTCTAAGTCTGTGCCTGTTAAGCCCCCCTCTCACAGGCCCAGTTCCAGTACCCAAATGCTTACTCTGGCAGAGGATCTCATCTCTTTAATAAGGGGATCCCAATCTCACCCAGACAGGGCTTCTCAACCTCCAGAAAAGAGACCTAGAGCAGAGCCCCCTGAACCAGTGTCCTCTGATGACTCTTCTGATGATACAGACAATACAGACCATCCAGAGGCTCCTTTTTCTACTTATGAAGATTCCGATGCTGAAGAATCGATTCCTTCTGCCTCTCCACCAGAGGAATTTTCCTTTGGGGAAACTTTACATGCCATGAGAGAGCAATTCCAATGGCAGGGACAAGATTTCTCAGATTCAAGAAAAAGGCTTAGAACCTTTTTACACTTACCACAACATAGGCCTTTAGCTATACCTCCAGTTCTTCCTGTTGTGGATGATGCATTTAATGATGCTTGCACTGCTCCAGATACTTTACCTCCAGCCCCTGCTAAGCCCGATAGGTTCTACAGGGTTCCGGACACTCATCACCATTTGTACAAGGCTCCTTTTGCAGATCCTGAGACTATCTCCCAGGGGCCTAAGGCAGTAGCTTCGACCTCAGCGAAAAACCCTCTCCCTTCTGAAAGGGAATCCAGGTCCTTAGAGAGATGGGGTAAAAAAGTATACACCTCTGCTACTCTCTCAGCTAGAGCATTAAACTGTCAGTTTCATATGATCCAATACCAAGAGTTTATGCTTGATCAGTTAACTAAGAAACTGTCCTCTGATGATTCTGTAGATAAGAAATATGTTCTAGAAATGGTGAATAACATTCAGCAGGTTAGTAACCATTCCTTAAAATGTGGCTATGATGCACTGGAGGCTTCATTTAGATCAGCCATGACTGGCACAGTTATAAGAAGGCATGCATGGTTGAAAGAACAGGTCTTGCCGGATCATGTTAAAGCAAAGCTATTAGATGCTCCTATGGATAAGGTCAGTTTATTTGGTTCTCCTGCTCAACAGGTACTGAAAAAAATGGAAGAGAAGGCAAAATCTGTGCAAACAGTGAAAGATTTCTTACAGGTTCAGCCTCCAAGGTTTAGCAGGAACTGGCCTTCCAAAAATTGGTCCTTTCCAGACTCCTCTAAAACTCAGAGAGGCAGGAATAGGCGTTCAAGAGGCAGAAATCAATCCAGAGGAGGTGCCTACAGGGGACGCCAGTGGCAAGGCAACAACCAACGAGGCACAGACACAACCACTACCACTGCAACAGGACAATCACAGTGACTTGGCTCTGACACCGCCTACCAGGGAACAAATAGCAGCACCCTTAGGCGGAAAGTTAGCCTTATTTTCAAAAAACTGGCACTATATCACAAGAGACAAGTGGATTTTGCAAACTATAGACCAAGGCTACAGGTTTCATTTCCACACTTTACCAGGAAAAAGAGGAATGCCAAACCTACCACCAAATCAAAAGACAGAAGCTCTAAAACAAATAGCTCAATTAGCAAAGATGAGAGCTGTGGAAAGGGTACCACCTATAGAACAAGGCAAGGGATTTTACTCCAGACTCTTCCTGGTACCAAGAAAAGAGAAAAATTGGAGGCCTATTCTCGACCTGTCCGCTTTAAACACATTCATCATTGTTCCAAAATTCAAAATGCTGACCCTACAGCAACTTCTTTTCATGCTGGGCAAGGAGTACTGGCTGGCAACTCTAGATCTCAAGGAGGCATACCTGCACGTCCCCATACGACAAAATTGCAGAAGATACCTCAGATTTCTTGCAGGATCAGAGCATTATCAATTCTCAGCATTGCCCTTTGGCTTATCTACTGCGCCCAGAGTGTTCACGAAATGCCTGGCATCAGTAATCGCTCACTGCAGGCTTCAGGGAATCCAAATTTATCCATACCTGGACGACTGCCTGATACAAGCGGACAACAAAAACAAGCTGACACAAGACTTACAAAGAGTAATTTGCTTACTACAAGCCCTGGGATACACAGTCAATATAAAAAAGTCAAGACTGATACCATCCCAAACAATAACCTTCTTGGGTGCAGAATTGGACACAGTACAACAGATGGCATTCCTAACTGCAGAAAAACAAGAACAACTTCCTCTACTTCTTGGCATTAACAAAGCAGAACAAACTAACAGCAAGGAAAGTACTGCAGGCCTTGGGCTTCATGGCATCCTGCATAATCCTGGTCCCCATGCCCGACTCCATATGAGAAAGCTCCAGTGGTACCTAAAGAATTTTTGGTCTCAACACAGGCACAGCTTAGAAACGAAATACCACTAATCCCATGCCTGAAACAAGAGTTCCTATGGTGGGCTCAGGCATGCCAGTCAAACACAGGTTTGCCCTTCCACAGCATTCAACCAAGCCAAACCATCACAACAGACGCCTCAGACCTCGGTTGGGGCCCACATGCTGGACAAGTGCATACAAGGCTTATGGACCCCAGATCAGCTGCACCTGCACATAAATCAAAAAGAAATGCTGGCAGTAAAACTAGCAATCCAGAATTTCAGACCATTCCTCTAAGAAGGCCAGTTGATGATAAGGACAGACAACACCACAGTCATGTGGTACATCAACAAACAGGGAGGCACTCATTCATACCCTCTATGCCGAATGGCTCTGGACCTATGGAATATGGCTCTGAGTTACAACATTCAGTTACAAGCAATTTTTGTACCGGGAAAAGAAAACATCCTAGCAGACATGTTAAGCAGAACTACCTCGGATGCTCACGAATGGATGCTACACCCGGACATCTTCAAGGCCATCACAAAGAAATGGGGACTGCCACATATAGACCTATTCGCATCCCCACTCAATCACCAGCTCAAGAAATTCTGCACAAGGACATACCACCCACTTGCTTGGAAGGTGGACTCTCTATCCTTCAGTTGGAAAGGCCTGACAGCATATGCATTTCCACCTCTTCCTTTGATGCACAAGGTGCTATTGAAAATCAAAGAGGAACGTCCAAGAATAATACTGATAGCTCCAGATTGGCCAAGACAACATTGGTACCCATTACTGAGGAGCATGTCTCGGGGGAAAATGTGGACACTACCCCTGATTCCTTTGATGTTAACGCAGAGCAACTACAACATCCTGCATCCAAATCTGAAAACTCTGCAACTGACTGCCTGGAACACTACATAAGAGCAACTAACCCAGATTTATCCCAAAGGGTTAAAGACATTATCCTTGAGGCCCGCAGACCTTCAACAAGAAGGAACTATGCAGGAAAATGGAAAAGGTTTCTCATGTGGAGTACTGAAAGGGGGAAAGATGTGTCAAAGGTAGACATTGCCAACATCCTGGAGTATTTGGCAGAGCTTTTCCATACTGGCCTGTCCTACTCCTCCATCAAGATACATGCATCAGCTATTTCTGCAGAATACAGCTTCGATCCCCCTGTGTTTTCGCATCCTCTACTCAGGCAGTTTCTGAGAGGAATTAAGAATGTAAAACCTCCTAGAAAACCACCATTACCAGCATGGGACTTTAACTTTGTGCTAGAAAAATTGACACTCCCCCCTTTCGAACCAGCAGCAACAGCAGATCTTCAACACCTATCCTGGAAAACTGCTTTCCTGCTGGCAATTACTTCAGCAAGAAGGGTTTCGGAACTACAGGCATTAATGGCAGTACAACCCTTCCTAATCTTCCATCAAGATAGTGTCCATGAGAACTAATCCTACATTTATGCCTAAGGTGGTATCCAGAGTGTCTTTAAACCAGGCAATCCACCTGCCTACCTTCTTTCCCAATCCACAGAACAGGGGGGAAAAACTGCTACATACCTTGGATGTACATAGACAGTTACGCTACTACCTGGACAGAACCAAGGGCAATAGAAAAACTGACCAGCTTCTGGTGGCATATGCAACAGGAAGGGAAGGAAAAGCAATTTCCAAACAGACAATCTCCAAGTGGACAGGAAATTGCATTAGATTCTGTTACTCCTACCATGGAAAGCAAATTCCACAGAACATAAGGCCTCATTCTACAAGGGCTACAGCCACTACCACAGCTTTCTTACGAGGAGTGGCTACCAAGGACATTATAGAGGCTGCTACTTGGACCTCCGTGCATACATTTGCCAAGCATTATAACTTACCTTTATACTCTAGATCCCGAGCAGGGTTTGCCACTGCTGTTTTGCAAGGGATCCTAACTACACCATCATTTCTTCTTCCTCCTCCCCTAGTGTGGCTATGGTATTCTACCCATTTGTAAGGACTACAGATGCATCCTTGAAGGACATAGTACAGTTTTGTACCTACCATAAATGTAGATGTCCGAACAGGATAGCATCTGCAGTCAGGATTACCCACCCTCCTTCCCCTCTGTGGTATTCCTAGGGTATTTGCCCACCTAATAGCTAGCTGGGGGGGATCTCTTATGGTGCATTTGTTTGTATATATGTATATACATGCTTATTTTTTGTGTTTGCCTTCTACTTTTTGGAAACATTGGCATTTATCCAAAAATTTAGCTATCCAAGAGGGCAACTGGCATCTGGGGCAAGAAACACTGAGGAAAATGGCGTCGGCTGATGCCTTTATACCCGAAGAACTGCAGCTATGACGTCGGGTGAAGTGCGACACCAGCCGAGGCCAGACCCAGACTTTGGAATCCGGCCGACCGAAGGGCTGCCTGACGACAGGACAACCCATTTGTAAGGACTGCAGATGCTATCCTGTTCGGACAGCTACATTTATGGTAGGTACAAAACTGTACTTCTTCTCCTCTTGCTCTGAGGAGTCTGTCACCTACTCATCCCAAATAGCCTCTCCCCTGGAATATTATTCTCCAGATGAGGATTCTGTTGAAGGAGATTCCCCTCCAGAGGACATAAGATTTGGTGAAACTGTCACTAAGATGAAAGAATGCTTCAAATGGGATACTTCCCAAATGACAGAAACTCAAAAAAGATATTTTGAGTTGTTGCAGGTTGAATCACCCTCCCAATCAGCCATTCCTCTAGTGATACCTGCATACCTTGATGCTTTTGTTTCTTAAGAACCCTGACTCTTAGCCACCTACCCCAAAGAGACCAGACCATTTTTATAAGGTGCCTGATGACCATAAATTCCTAGTAAAACCCCCTTTTGTAGACCCTGCTGTTACAGCTGTGGCCCCAGACAGTCTAGATTGCTCCCTTCTTCGTCTCTATTACCTTCAGATAAAGGCAGTAAAATTGTGTATAGGTTGGGCAAGAAAGACCTACACCTCTTCTACCCTTGCCTTCAGAGCTGTTAACTACCAAACACATATGGTGAAATATGCCTTGGACTTGGTATCCCACGTGTCTACTCTTCTGAACTTCCTGCATGACTCTCCTAACAAAACTGAAGTAGCATCTAAGCTTTCCCTGGCATTCCAAGTGGCCAGGCACTCCATTAGATGCAGTTGTGACACAGCAGAGGCCTCTGCTAGATCAGCTGCAACTGCATCAGTTCTGCGTAGATACTCCTGGCTTAGGCTCCAACAGCTGCCAGACGATTTTCTTCCAACTTGAGATTTAAAACTCGTTTTAATAAATAAATAAATAAAGTAAAAAAATAAAAATAAATAAAATAAATAAAATTTCGAACCTTAAGATTGCCACCTTACCTGCTGGTCAACTCCTCTATTCCTTCACTGTCGCCATACTATGGAGCTCACTTCCACCTTCTATAAGAAACACAAGCAGCACTGCCCCTTTCAAACAAATACTGAAAAATCATCTCAACTCTTCCTGGCTACGTTCCTGTTCAGTAACCTAACCGCTTCACTCTCCTTATGATTACTAAACTCCCATGTCTTTTGCTACTAGTGACTGATGTTACTTCTTCCATATTTTTATTTATTTTTTTTATTTTTATCTTCACTTGTTGATACTGGTACAATAATACTGATCAATATATCTCCGTTTGTACCTCTCTGAATTCTGCTTTAATGTATATTTTCTGTATATATTACTGTAATCAAATTAGATTCCTGCTTTTATGTATATATTCTGTATATGTTAGTGTATTTACTATCTGTTACATTGTTTCAACTTCTGCAACAATTAATGTTTATATTTTTTCTGTATCTGTGTTCTTGTTGGAGTTTTTCTCCCTGGGCCTCCACTGAAAATGGCCTCTCTTAGGCCCAGTGGACTTTCCCCGTAAACAAATACAATAAATAATAAATTTTAAGTCCAAAATCCTAGATGTTCCTGTTGATCATAACCTTCTATTTGGTAAGCAGTCTGCAGAACTATTCAAAAATGTACAGGAGAAGAGCAAAGAGCTACAAGATATTAAACACCTGCTGGTATCTCCTGTACCAAAGTACTGTAGAAATTATCCTGCCAAAACATCCTACGTCAGAAGGCCCCCTCCACAACCCCTTCCTCTACCAGGGATAGGAAAGGGACTAGGAGGGAATTCTCTTCAAGGGTGACTACTACTCAGCCAGTCCAAAGACGGTCCTTTCAGGACAGAAATAATGGCAGCAATGCGTGACTGCCTTCCCCATCTCCCCCTGTCTTCCCGTCTCTCTCACTGCCTGACACTTTGGAAATAAATCACTACAGACCGCTGAGTGCTGGCAATAGTGGAAAAATGATATTTCCTGTCTTGGCAAGAAAGGCCCACCCCACAGGCATTCCTTTTCCACCCAAAAAGCAGTTTCACCTAATTCCCCACATTATCCAGGCTTTACGGGTGCAAGGCACCATAGAACCCATCCCATCAGGACAGGAAGGAAAAGGTTTTTACTCCAGACTTTCCTAGTTTGAGAAAAGGATGGACCATGGAGACCAATCCTGGACTTGTCCGTTCTGAATCTTTTTCTAAAAGTCCCCTCTTTCAGAATGCTGTCCCTAAAGACTGTACTTCCACTATTGCCACCACAAGCATTCATGGCAACTTTGGACCTGAAGGAGGTTTACCTCCACATTCCCATACCCTGAAACTACAAGAAATCCTTATGCTTTGCTGGGTCTTGCTCTCATTTTCAATTTACTGCCTTGCCCTTTGGTTTGTCCACTGCAACAAGGGTTTTCACCAAATGCCTACCTCCTGACATAGCCTTCTGCAGGACCAAGGGCATACAGGTCTATCCCTACCTAGACTATATTCTAATTCTTGCAATAAAAGAAGAGACCCTCAAAAATCATCTCCACTTCTCTATGTCCCTGCTTCAGAGACTAGGTTTGACAGTGAACCTCCCCAAGTCACCCCCATCCCCAGAATAAGACAAGGTTTTCCTGGGTTGCAGGATTTGGACAGACCTAATGAAAGCATTTTTACCCAAAGACAAAGTAATCTCCCTGACGAACCATTTCTAATATCTCTTCCAGATAGACCAGCTGTCAGCAAGACAGTTAATGCGCCTTCTGGATCTTACGGCAGCCACCATCCCTATGCTTCCTTTAGCCAGGATGCACATAAGTGGTATTTAAAGAACATCTGGTCCCAGCACAGCTATCCTTTGTCCAACAGGTTCAAAGGAATTCGGGACTACCTATCCTACCCCCCACACCAGCTCAACGTATGCACACAGATGCCTCTGAACTGGGCTGGCTACCATAAATGGACTCTAGGTACAAGCACCTTGTCGGGCATCCCTCTTGAGGAAACATATCACCGTCAGGGACATGACAGCGGTTCATTTAAGCCTGAAGGCATTTTTCCCTATCCTTTAGCCAGGCTCACTGCTAATCTTCACAGACAAAACCACTGTCATGTGGTACATAAACAATGGGACCAGGTCCTACCTTCTATGCAGGCTGGCAATGCAAATTTGGGAATTAGCTTCACAGAACAACTTACCTCTACAGGCAACATACTTCCCTTCCCAGGACAACCTTCAGGCAGATGCTCTAAGTAGATCATTCTCTCATATCACGAGTGGATGTTACACAGGGAAGTTTCCCTAGACATAGCCCACCGATGGGGTACACCACATATAGATCTGTTTGCCTCCCCCCAGAATAGACAACTGACAAAATTCTGTACCAGACATCACTTTCCCTTAGCTTGGAGAGTGGATGCCTTAACCATCTCATGGAAGGGACTGTTTCTGTATGCCTTTCCACCCTTCCCTTTCATTCAGAAAGTCCTCTTGAAGATAAGGAGAGACATGCCAAAAATCTTGCTGGTGACTCTCTATTGGCCAAGGCAGTATTGGTTCCCCCTTCTACAATCCCTTGCCAAGGGCAATCACCACAAGTTACCTCACAAAGTGGACCTACTTGCACAAAAGAAGGAAACTTTCATCCATCCACACTTAGAGATGCTGAGCCTTACTGTCTGGGTGATAAACCTTTAGTACCCTTCAGACACCGCTGCACAGAGGGTGTGCTTTCTGTCCTGCAGGAGGCCAGGAAACCCAATACAAGGAGATCCTACATTTCTAAATGGGAGAGATTCTCCAAGTGGTGTCTCCAAAGACATAAAGGACCCCATTCTAGCAGATGTCCCTTTAGTCTTAGCTTGTGTGTGAACTGATTAAAACAAATCTTTCATATACTCCTCAGTGAAAGTGCACTTCTCTGCTGTCTCTGCCTGCCAAACCCTGGAACCTCCTTTACTCTCCAGGTTGAAGGTTACAATGTTCTTTAAAGAGGTCTTACACATAAGACCGCCCAGAAAGCCTACCCCACCACCCTGAGACCTAAACTATATCCTGGAGAAACTTAAGCTGACTCCATTTCTAACAGCCACTTCTGCATCCCTGCAGATGTGCACATGGAAAACAGTCTTGCTGGTAGCCTTCACAACAGCAAGAAGAGTCTCAGAGTTACAGGCACTCATGGCATGCCCTCCTTTATACTACCTTCCATAAAGATTGGGTAACTGTGCACCAACCCCTCCTTCATGCCCGGAGTGGTCAACGAGCTATCACTAAATCAGTCCATTCACTTAACACCTTTCTTCTTCTCTCCCCAGAATGACAGTGAGAGATTACTACACTCCCTGGATGTTCACAGACAACTTAAGATTTTATCAGGACAAAACCAACTCCATCAGAAAATCAAATCAACTTTTTGTTTCCTTCCATCCCAGAGCTCTGCCCAAGGCAGTCTCCAAACAAACTTTCCTTTTGGATCTCAAACACAGATATGGAATGTTATGGTGAGTACATAACTTCTTTTTTCTGCCACTCATACCACAGAAAAGACCTGTATCAGGGGATCAGTGCTCATTCTACTTGAGCAGCAGCTTCCTCCAAAGCCTTCTTCAAAGGCCTAGACACCGCTACCATCCTTGAGTCAGCCACCTGATCCACTGTACATACCTTCACCAAATATTGCAAACCGGACCATATCACCAGAGCAGGCTTTGCAAGGGCAATCATGCAGGGATTTCTCGAATCTGTTACATGTACCTCCAGCCTTCCTGAGCTACTTTCCCCACAGTAAGAATACTGCAACATGAGAATAGGACAAAGAATAGTTGTGTAAAATCTTACCATAACCATAGATGTCCTTCTTTTCCATGCTGCAGTATTTCTGCCCTCCCTTCCCCCGA